>NC_057805.1:329246086-329284118 GCF_018294505.1 Triticum aestivum
GGACGAGTGGGAGGTGTCGGTGGTGGCTAGGGTTGCGGGGGGGGTGAGGGGATAAGGAGAGGAGTGGGGGCCGGCCTGGTTGGCTCGATGGCCGGCTGGGCCGCGGTCCAGCAGGGGGGGCCTTTCTCTTGTTTTGTTTTTTTACTTTTATTTATTTTACTTTTTCTGTTATAGTTTTGTATCCTATTATTTTAGTTTTAGTAAAATATATACTTTGTATATAAATTAGCATTTCAACTTAGTCCATACTCAACAAGTCCAGTCCTCAATAAATTAGTTTGACATTTTATTAATTACAAAAGGTATTTAAATAATTGTTTTTGCTGTTGTTTTATTCATCTCATATTATTTAAACATTTTATAAAGGTGTGGTTTCTCCACTGTAATTATCTATGCAATATTTGGTTCACTCTGAACATTTTAATTTTAATATTTGAAAACTTTTAATGTTCGCTTGATTTTGGATTTCAATTAGAATCGGTTTCGAACTAACGCGAGATTAGCAACAGTAATCGAAGTGACATGGCATGATTAGCGTAGGATTACTGTAGCATGATTATCCGGGCGTCACAGCGGAGGTGGATGCCCGCACGTGCGACAACGACCTTGCGCGCTACGCCGAGTTCCTGCGGGAGGAGGAGGAGCGCCTCGTCGAGCATGCAAAGAGCCTTACCGCCGTAGTGGCAGCGGCACACGCCGCCTCAGAGGTGAGGAATCAGGAGATCTATGAGGAGAACAACCGCTTCCAGAGGGGTCGTCTGGAGCGGCAGAGGGCGTTCGAGGCGAGCGTCGCTGAAGCTGCATTAGCGGCAGGCACCGCATTGCGGGTGCCCAGCTCGTCGGTAGGCTCCTCCTCCTCCGCCTCTTACTGAGCACGCTCGGCAGAGGAGAGGCGGCTGGAAGTAGTACAAAGCCCCTCCGCAGTAGTAGTAGTATTTAGGGGCTATTTTGTTCAGTTCATCTGACTATAGATGTGGTGGAACTGTACAACGTACTTAAAATTAGCTAGTTTATATAGTTGAACTAGCTATTTCTATACGTGGTTGGCAACAATTGGGGAAAAGTTTGGTCGGTTCAGCTGTCGAGTTGAACTGTTTGTATAAATTAAGAATGCTGCTTAATCTATGAATGAAATCTATGCTTAATTACTGAATTTTAGTTGCAAAAATTAGATACTGCTAGTGATTTTTAGCTTCATATTTTGACAAATCGAAGTGTTACAAGGATTGACAAATCTTACCAAATTGTTTGTACGTGGTTGCACACGGGTCATCCAAAACAACCGTTTGCGTTGAAGGGATGCACAAATCCTGCGCTGCTCTGACTTTGCATACGGGTGTTCTATCTAAAACGTTTGCGATCAAGAGCTGCAGAAATCCTGCTTGGCACATTTTCTCTTGGCTTCCTGGGGAAGCTGTCGGTTTGCATACGGATGTTCTAAACTAAAACGTTTGCGATGAGTGTTACATATTTAAAAAGCGAATTAAACTGCGGCTTGGGCGCCATTAATGGAGAGGGTGCGAGCAAGGCAGGCGGCCATGGAAGTCAAAGGGCTCGCTTCCCAGTGAGCCTGCGCAGCGTACAACTCGCACGCTTCTCAGTGAGCCTGCGCACTCAAGGACAGCTTGCACGCCTCTCGGTCAGCTTGCGCACCGGACGGCGCTCGCATGCCTCCTATTCAGTCAAGATCAAGCAGTTGTCCGCATGGCACCTCCTACAGCCATTAAAAACCAAGACACGTGGCGTCACGTGAATGGTTAACAAAATTTTGGATTTACTAGAGTTTAAAATCCGGGCATCTCAATGTTTTGCCGGCAATCAATGGTGCCCTGGTGTTTGAAATTCATTCCCATTTCTTGCATGGGACCTAAGCATGCACCCAAGGACACACATTTGATTTTTCAACCAATTTATATGCACTGGAGCATGTGCATGTAGTTCAAATTTGAGTTATGCACATAAAATGCATTAAAAACTCAGTTAATGCATAAAAATGTCCAAACGAACCCCGAAAAATCACAAAAAATCACACAACACTCCTGTTGTTCTATGTTGACATGAGAAAAAAATTTGAAAGCAATAAGAGGCAACGGATATTGTTTCGTCCACAAAGGTGGGACGTTCCCTACCGAAAACCATCATGCTTGTTGTGAGAAGCTCCGGTTTGTGAGAAGCATATACCCAAACCTGCCCCAAATGGGACAAAAATTGTACCACGGCATGTTGATGCCGTTCCATGATAGCATGCCAAGTTTCATGAATTGCAGACGAGTTTTGGATTTACTAGAATTTAAAAACCAGGCATCTCAATGTTTTGCCGGCAATCAACGGTGCCCCAGTGTTTGAAATTCATTCCCATTTCTTGCATGGGACCTAAGCATGCACCCAAGGACACAGATTTGATTTTTCAACCAATTTATATGCACTGGAGCATGTGCATGTAGTTCAAATTTGAATTATGCACATAAAATGCATTGAAAACTCAGTTAATGCATAAAAATGTCCAAACGAACCCCCAAAAATACAAAAAGTCACACAACACTCCTGTTGTTCTATGTTGACACGAGAAAAAAATTGAAAGCAATAAGAGGCAATGGATATCATTTCGTCCACAAAGGTGGGACGTTCCCTACCGGAAACCATCATCCTTGTTGTGAGAAGCTCCGATTTGTGACAAGCATATACCCAAACCTGCCCCTAATGGGACAAAATTTGTACCACGGCATGTTGATGCCGCTCCATGATAGCATGCCAAGTTTCATGAATTTCAGACGAGTTTTGGATTTACTAGAATTTAAAACCAGGCATCTCAATGTTTTGCCGGCAATCAACGGTGCCCCGGTGTTTGAAATTCATTCCCATTTCTTGCATGGGACCTAAGCATGCACCCAAGGACACAGATTTGATTTTTCAACCAATTTATATGCACTGGAGCATGTGCATGTAGTTCAAATTTGAATTATGCACATAAAAATGCATTGAAAACTCAGTTAATGCATAAAAATGTCCAAACGAACCCCGAAAAATCACAAAAAATCACACAACACTCTTGTTGTTCTATGTTGACACGAGAAAAAAATAAAAGCAATACGAGGCAATGGATATCGTTTCGTCCACAAAGGTGGGACGTTCCCTACCGAAAACCATCATGCTTGTTGTGAGAAGCTTCGGTTTGTGAGAAGCATATACCCAAACCTGCCCCAAATGGGACAAAATTTGTACCACGACATGTTGATGCCGCTCCATGATAGCATGCCAAGTTTCATGAATTTCAGTCGAGTTTTAGATTTACTAGAATTTAAAAACCAAGCATCTCAATGTTTTGCCGGCAATCAACGGTGCCCCGGTGTTTGAAATTCATTCCCATTTCTTGCATGGGTTCTAAGAATGCACCCAAGGACACAGATTTGATTTTTCAACCAATTTATATGCACTGAAGCATGTGCATGTAGTTAAAATTTGAATTATTCACATAAAATGCATTGAAAACTCAGTTAATGCATAAAAATGTCCAAACGAACCCCGAAAAATCACAGAAAATCACACAACACTCCTGTTGTTCTATGTTGACACGAGAAAAAAATTTGAAAGCAATAAGAGGCAATGGATATCGTTTCGTCCACAAAGGTGGGACGTTCCCTACCGAAAACAATCATGCTTGTTGTGAGAAGCTCCGGTTTGTGAGAAGCATATACCCAAACCTGCCCCAAATGGGACAAAATTTGTACCATGGCATGTTGATGCCGCTCCATGATAGCATGCCAGGTTTCATGAATTTCAGGCGAGTTTTGGATTTACTAGAATTTAAAAACCAGGCATCTCAATGTTTTGCCGGCAATCAAGGGTGCCCCGGTGTTTGAAATTCATTCCCATTTCTTGCATGGGACCTAAGCATGCCCCAAGGACACAGATTTGATTTTTCAACCAATTTATATGCACTGGAGCATGTGCATGTAGTTCAAATTTGAATTATGCACATAAAATGCATTGAAAACTCAGTTAATCCATAAAAATGTCCAAACGAACCCCAAAAAATCACGAAAAAATCACACAACACTCCTGTTGTTCTATGTTGACACGAGAAAAAAATTTGAAAGCAATAAGAGGCAATGGATATCGTTTCGTCCACAAAGGTGGGACGTTCCCTACCGAAAACCATCATGCTTGTTGTGAGAAGCTCCGTTTGTGAGAAGCTCTCGGTGTACAAAAAGAGGGGCGCACCTTTGTACCCCTATACCTGTGCACGGGCAGTCAGAGCCGCGCCCACGGTCACACCAAGCAGAATAGGGGAGGTGAGCCAAGGTAAGACCGAAGCCCAAGATAACCAGAGCAACGCCAAGGCCAAGACCACAAAGAGCAGAGGGACGAAGCAGGTTCCCCCGGCAAGATCCTTGCTGGGGCAGCCTCAGCAGCCCCGGCAAGACCCTTGCCGGAGCAGCTCGCCCCACACCAACAGAGCGAGCCACCCTTGAGCCCACGGTCTCCAACATCACGTTGGGCCAAGGCTCGGGAGGCACCTCCGTGGTGGCATGCAGATCTTTGTGAAGACAAGGAACACTCAAGATCAGATGAGGGTTAGAAGACAACGACCCTCTGCAAGATCCTTGCCGAGGAAGGGCACCAGACCACCGGCAAGGTCCTTGCTGGGGACGACAGCGCGCCACGGCAAGACCCTTGCTGGGCCACCCGGCAAGGCCCTCACCAAGGACGCCAGCAGGGCCACCACCAGGCCCGCGCCAACCAAGTTTTGCACCGCCGTTTAGATGCAGCTGCCAGCCCAACCAGTTGGGAAGGCACCTGCGTGGCAACATGCGGCTTCCAGGCCAACTCAGCAAGCGCCTGCGTGGCGGCATGCAGATCTTCGTGAAGGCTCCACCACCGCACCACCTCAGCTGCCTGCCTGCCTACATGGCACTGCATGCCTCACTGGCCAGGGCGCGTGTCGAAGCGAGGAGGAGCGGCGACGGACGGGACGGGCCTCGCCCCCGTCCCCGATAAAGCAAGGGGACACCTAAGCTATGCATTAAATGCGTCTTGTCCTGTAATACGAGCGATAAGCTCGCAATACTATACGCCTTTCCACCTCCTATATGCCACTGTGGCAGCCCCTTTCGCCTATAAAAGGAGGCCCATGGCATACTGGAGAAGGATTCGGCTCTTTCGACCACGCACTCATCACAGCTAGTTCGAGAGCTCAAGAACTCTCTGAAATACACCCACCAAAGCAGGACTAGGGTTTTACGCATCCTCGCGGCCCGAACCTGGGTAAACGATCCTTGTGCTGGTTACTAATCCTGCTCTTCTCGCAACCCTGCGCCCCGGCAACCGTAGTAGGGATTCTTGTGATCCCATAGGTGTCGTTTCCCCGACATCTTTGGCGTGCCAGGTGGGGGGCGCAATTGTGAGAATCTGGTCTAGTAGTTAGCCTAGCAGTTCTTCGTCGCCATGGCTCCTAAGAAGAAGACGGCCACGGCGATCAGCTCGTTGGGAGCCGAACGGCCCGTGCCAGTGCGGACGAGCAGTGGACCGGTCGCGGACAGGACCCAGGCCGCGGTCCGCGAGCACCAGCACCGCCCTGGCAGTCAGAGCCTGGCGAGCGGCGTCGTTCGCGCACCAGACGACCGGCCGCACGTCGCTGGATCCAAAGACGGAGCTGGGCCCCCGCAGGCGGCGCGGGGCCCTCCAGGGGTGTCGTTGTGCCACCACCGGGCGGCGCAGCGACCTCCAGGATGCCCACACCGGCGACCACTGCGCGCTCTTCCCATGGTGTGCGCGCCGAGCAGCGTCACCACGCTGGTGACCTTGGGCACCGCCGTGGGAAGAGCCCTGTGCGTCATCCGCGAGATGAACAGGTTCAGCACGCACGCCGAAGTGCTGGCGAAAATGGCACACAGCCGCTGGGTCGTAACGGAGCTCCTTCTAACGTAGTTAGAAGTCGAAGCGCGTCGCGATCCACGCAGCTGTCGCCGCCGCCCATGCCAGCAGAAGCTTTGGCGCGCGCGCAGCTGCTCCTCGACTTCCCTCCTGCTGCGGAGAAGCTCGACGAGTGGAGGGCCACCATCCGGAGCCTCGTCGCCATCGCCAACAAAGACGATCCGCAACCGGCAGGGCCCTCGGGTCGGCGCTCCACCGAGCCACCACATGCTGGCGCTGGGAGGACCGGGGGAGCTGCGGCCACGGTGCACTCTCCTCCTCCTCGTCAGCCACCGCGGGCGTCGGCCCGTCGCGACGATGCTTGTGATAACATCTCCACAGCGTCGTCCGACCCGCGGACCCTCCGCGACTAGCGCCAGGTCCTTCGGGAACGAGCTCACGAGGACGCTCGAACCACTGTCGAGCGCCGGCACGAAATGCGCCGCCAGTCGGACAAGCGGGCGGGACCCGCTCTGGACCACCCGGCACCGGGGGGCTCCGGCGGCCTACCTTACGAGGTGGGCTGCCCGGCCTTTACCTGTGAGCTGCGGCAGTTCCAGTGGCCGTCCCACCGCATGTTCAAGCCCGACGTCGGCGAGAAGTACACTGGCAAGACCCATCCGTCCGAGTTCCTCAGCATCTACACCATCGCGATGCAGGCTGCTGGAGCTCGCGACGACAAGGTGCTTGCCAACTATTTCCCGCTGGCGCTGAAGCCCAATGTGATGTCTTGGTTGATGCACTTGCCGGTGGATTCCATTTCTTCCTGGTCGGATCTGTGCCCTGAGTTCGTTGGCGCCTTCACGGGAGGCCACCAAGCTCATGGCTAGGCCAGTGATCTGCATATCATTCCCCAGAAGGAAGGGGAAACCCTGCGCAAGTACATCCAGAGATTCAGCCGGGTGCAGTACAACATCCCCGACGTTCATCCCGCCGCTGTGATCAGCACGTTCCACCAGAACATGCACAACCGCAAGATGCGTGAAGAGCTGGCGATGACCAAGGTTAAGGATGTGGCCGAGCTCTACGTTCTGGCCGATAGGTGCGCCCGGGCTGAAGAGGGAAGGAAGTACGCCGGCGCGGAACCGACTCTACCGATGAAGACGCCGCTACCCCGACGAAGAAGGGTCGGCGTCGCAACAGGAAACGCAAAGGAAAGGCCGTGCTTGCCGTTGAGGGATCTGACGACACCGGTGCCGGCAAGAAGGTCAAGGCAGATGCCCCCGGCAAGGAGATTGCCGGGTGCGCCGCCTGCCGGGCCTTGGCGGCTACCGACAAGCCAGGAAGCTCCGGCTAGCAATACTGCAAGATCCACCGCACCAAGGGCCACGACCCCCAGAACTGCCAACAAGTTGAGCTACTTGCTGAGAAGCAAAAAGCTGAGTACGAGAGGCGGGACAAGGAGAAGGACCAGGACGATGCTGAGGGATCCGACAAGAAGCGTGGCGGCCAAGGAAGCCGCCCCGGCAAGGACAACCAGCAAGAGAGGCCTGCCCGGGGCCGTGACAAGAAACAAGAAGACGATGATCACGACGAGGACGACGAGTCCGGTGAGCAAGGGTTCCAGAAGGCCACGGAGGCCATGTGCGTCGATGGTGGTGCCTCGCTGCATACTTCTCACCGCCAGCTCAAGCAGTGGGCGCGTGAGATTACAACAGCGGAGCCGTCGTTCGACGCTCAGAAGCCGCTGAAGTGGTCCAGCACGCCCCTCATCTTTGACGCCGAGGACCACCCTGACCGCACAATACGGTCGGGTGTTTGCCATTGTTGGTCTCACCAACGATACACAACCTCAGGGTGAACAAGATGTTGGTTGACGGCGGGGCCGGCCTGAACCTGATCTTGCCTGTCCTGATCAAAAGATTGCAAATCCCTGATGGAGACCTTGAGGAAACGGGCACATTTCAAGGGGTCAATCCGGGGAGGAGCCAGCCAAGGGGAAGGTCACACTGCCCGTGACGTTTGGAGGGGAATTGAACTACAGAACAGGGAGGATCATCTTCGACGTGGCCGAGATTCCCTTGCCCTACAGCGGGATCCTCGGCCGCCCGGCACTAGCCAAGTTCATGGCAGCATCACACTATGCCTACAACATGCTAAAGATGCCCGGGCCGTTGACCATCATCTCCGTCCCCTCCGACAAGAAGGACGCGCTGATCTGCGCCGACTAACTCTACCGGGAAGCAGTTGCAGCAGCTGCCGTCAAGACACCTGCTCCTGCCGCTGAAGGCCCGGGAGGGAAGAAGAAGCCCGGCAAGACCTCTCGCACCCACTCCGGCAAGTGCACCTCCTCGGAGTGTTGTGCTACCGTCGAGGACGTGCCAGAGAGCTCTACCGACAAGAGCAAGAAATCCAGAGCTGAGCCGCCGCAGACCAAGAAGGTGCCCGTCAGGGAGGATGGCACGTCAGGGGCCTTCACCATAGGCTCCACCCTCGACAGCAAATAGGAAGGCGTGCTCGTCACCTTCCCGCGGGCGAATGTCGACGTGTTTGCGTGGAAAGCATCCGACATCACCGGTGTTCCCAGGGAGGTGATTGAGCACCACCTAGCTGTCTGCCCCCATGCGCGGCCCGTCAAGCAGAAGGTCAGAAACCAGGCTCTGGAGAGGCAGGAGTTCATCACAGAGGAGATCAGGAAGTTGGAAGCGGCGGGTTTGGTGAGAGGAGTGCTCCACCCGACGTGGTTGGCCAATCCGGTAGTGGTGCGCAATGCGAATGGGAAGTGGAGGCTGTGTATTGACTACACAGATATCAATAAGGCTTGTCCTAAGGACCCCTTCCCGTTGCCGCGCATCGACCAGATTGTTGACTCCACGGCCGGGTGTGATCTGTTCTCTTTCCTCGACGCCTACTCGGGCTACCACCAAATCTTCATGACAAGAGAGGATGAAGAAAAGACAGCATTCATCACCCCATGTGGTACGTATTGCTTTTTACGGATGCCTTTCGGGTTGAAGAGTGCTGGCTCAACATTTGCAAGAGCAGTCCAAATTGGTTTTGAACCTCAGCTCCATAGAAATATGGAGGCATACATGGATGACATAGTGGTCAAAACCAAGGACGGGCCAACTCTTGTGCAAGATCTGGAAGAGGCATTTTCCAACCTGTGCAAGATCAACCTCAAGCTGAACCCTGAGAAGTGTGTCTTCGGCGTTCCATCCGGCAAGCTTCTCGGGTTCTTTGTATCGCAGCGCGGGATCGAGGCAAAACCAGACAAAATCAAGGCTATTGAGCAGATTGAGGCGCCCAAGCAGATCAAGGATGTGCGTCGGCTCACCGGCTGCGTTGCCGCCATGAGCCGATTCATCTCCAAGTCCGCCGAGCGCGCCCTTCCTTTCTTCAAAATCTTGAAGAAGGCAGGCCCAATGGAGTCAACCCCAGAAGCCGAGGCAGCATTGCAGGATCTGAAGAAATACCTTTCCTCCACGCCAATACTGGTTGCGCCTAAACCACAAGAGTCGTTGCTGCTGTATCTGGCGGCAACGAATCAAGTGGTCAGCGCCGTGCTAGTGGCACAGAGGGAGGTCAACGAGGAGGCAGTGATGGCGGCAGAACCAGCGGATGGCAAGCCCAAGATTCCCCCGGCAGGGCCTGGTGCCGGCAAGGCGAGGCCCCCAGCGGAGTCTGATGCCACCGAGGCAGTGCCCGCGTAGTCAAGTGAGGTGGTGCAGAAGAAGAAGATGATGCAGCACCCGGTTTACTTTGTCGGCTCCCTCTTGCAGGGAGCTAGATCGAGGTACTCCGGTGTGCAGAAATTGCTCTTCGGCCTCCTTATGGCATCGAGGAAGCTGCGTCATTACTTCCAAGCCCACGAGATCACTGTCGTCACCCGCCTCCCGTTGCAACGGATACTGCATAACCCAGATGCAACCGGAAGGATTGTGGAGTGGGCCTTGGAGTTATCAAGTTTTGATTTGAAGTTTGAAAGTACCTCGACAATTCAAGGCAGAGTCTTGGCGGAGTTCGTTGCAGAATGGACCTCAACGCCTGATGAACAAATCCAGGAGACCGCTCTCCCCGGCAAGGAGGCAGACCGCGACTGGATCATGTACTTTGATGGAGCTTTCTTGCTGCAAGGCGCTGGTGCCGGTGTGCTGCTCGTCGCACCCACCGGAGAGCACCTCAAGTATGTGATCCAGATGCACTTCCCCAGGGAGATGTCCACCAACAACACTGCTGAGTACGAGGGATTGCTTGCCGGTCTCAGGATCGCGGCAGACCTCGGGGTTAAGAAGCTCATCGTCAAGGGTGACTCGTAGCTCGTTGTCTACAGGTCAACAAGGATTATCAGAGCCCATTGATGGAGGCTTACGTATATGAGGTGAGGAAGCTGGAGGAACACTTTGACGGTATCCAAGCGGAGCACGTCCCCCGAATGGAGAACGACATCGTCGATTACCTGTGAAAGCGTGCCGCATTCAAGCTACCTGTGGAACCAGGTACCTTTTTGCTCCAGTTAAATCAACCATCCGTCGAACCATCAACGGGGCAGAACAAGCGGAGGAAGTCAGGTCCCGGCAAGTACTTTCCTACCGAGCCCCCTGGGGCTGCCGGCAAGGGTGCTGCCACGGACACTGAGCCTGCCCAAGAGCAACTGGCTCTGGCAAGGCGTCAAGCCCTGGCCGTAGAGACAGTCGCTCCCATGGCGGAAGAGATGCCTTTGGTCCTTGCCGTCGAGCCCCAGCCTCCGGCGTGGGCGCAGCGTACCGTCCAATTCCTCCAAATAGGGGAGCTTCCTGAGGAGCAGGAAGAAACGGAGGAAGTAGCCCGTCGGTCCGCCCTGTACCAGTTCGTCGATGACGTCCTGTACAGGAGAAGGCCGAACGGCGTGAAATTGAAGTGCATCCCCCGGGAGGAAGGACTGGAGCTGTTGGCAGAGATACATGGAGGCATATGTGGCTCCCACATAGGGTCGAGGCCCTTGCCGGAAAGGCGTTCCGGCAAGGTTTCTTTTGGCCCACCACCCTCCAGGATGCGACGGCACTAGTAACCAAGTGTGAAGCGTGTCAGTTCCATTCAAAGAAGCTTCATCAACCAGCTCAAGCCCTTCAAACAATCCCTCTCTCCTGGCCATTTTCGGTCTGGGGGCTCGACATACTAGGCCCTTTCCCCCGCGCTGTCGGGGGCTTTGAGTACTTGTACGTTGCAATCTACAAGTTCACAAAGTGGCCGGAGGTGGTAGCAGTGAGAAAGGTGACTGCTCAGTCAGCTGTCAAGTTTTTCAAAGGACTGGTCTACCGTTTTGGTGTGCCAAACAGAGTCATCACCGACAACGGCACACAGTTCACAAGCCACCCCTTCATGCAATACATTCAAGACCTCGGCAGCAAGGTCTGTTTTGCTTCCGTCGCACACCCACGGAGCAACGGCCAAGCGGAGAGGGCAAATGCTGAAGTGTTGCGAGGCCTAAGGACAAAGACTTTTGACAAGCTGCACAAGAGCGGAAGGCGCTGGATTGATGAACTGCCGGCGGTTCTTTGGTCGATCAGGACGACGCCAAATCAAGCCACCAGCCAGACACCTTTTGCCCTGGTATACGGGGCAGAAGCAGTTCTCCCCATGGAACTCATATACGGGTCACCTCGAGTGCTCGCTTATGATGAGCTTGAGCAAGAGCAGTTGCGCCAAGATGACGCGACGCTCCTTGAGGAAGATCGTCTTCGGGGGGCCGTGAGAGCGGCACGCTACCAGCAAGCCTTGCGCCGCTACCATAGTCGCAAGGTTCATGCCCGAAGCTTTGAGGAAGGCGACCTTGTTCTTCGGCGCGTTCAGTCGGCCAAGAATTCCAACAAGTTGACGCCAAAGTGGGAAGGCCCTTATTGGGTGATACGAGTCACCAGGCCCGGCGTAGTCCGCCTGGAGACCGAAGATGATGTCCCAGTGAGCAACTCCTGGAACATCGAGCATCTTCGCAAGTTTTACCCCTAAGGCGCGGCTTGCCGGGCCTCCTGGCAAGCCACCTTTTGTACAAGCTTTGCCGACAAGGCATGTAACCCTTTGTACAAAGCCAAGCGCAGACCCTGAGCATAAATGAATGAAGCGTTGGCGCCCTAAGTTATAGCATGCATGCTAGGTTGAGTCTCTTCCTTGGTTAGGGTTGATAGTGCTTAGCGGCAACTAACCCCTAGCCTAGAGGTCGAGTGCGCGTCTATCTGTTTCTGTTCTGTCCTCCTTTGGTTCGCAGGGCACATGAGCACTTCTGCTGAGCTACTTGGAAGAAAGGAAACCGACCGGCGTCTCGACCCCGGCAAACCAGAGTTGCGGGGGGCTGCAAATACAAGGATCCAACCGCGGCAAGACAAGGTTGCCGGGGGCTGCAGATCCAGATAAGTCTTTCATCCTCTATCATGCACTTCGGAACGGAACTGGGATATGTGAAACCTCGTTTTATTTCTAGGCCACCATGCTCCCCTTTTCTGTACCCAGGGATCATTTCCCGGGCCGGGATTTGGTTGTAGTCGTGGTGGCAAGGAAGTGGAACGAGGAGCCTAAGCCCGCTTCCTCCTCGCCTCCGCCAAGGGCGCGAGAATGGTCAAGCGAAGTGGGGGGACGGCAAGGCCTGTTGCCGGGTGAAAACGTTTATCTTAAATTGTAACAAGGATTCGCTCCTTGTCGCGGGGTCTACCCACGAACGAAAAAGCCGGCAAACATCCCTTTTTCATTAAAAGCATCCCACACAGGTACAGTCCGTACGGAATGAAAAACATGAACAAAGGGGATTACAAGCTTTAAATTTAACAAGGCCCGAAGGCTTATAGATTAAAAAAGAGATAAGATGTCCGTGATCCCTTTCTTGTCCCTCTCCTCAGGAGGCAGGTCAAGGAGGCGAGAGGGCAAAAGGGGCGCCTAGGCGAGCTACGTCCAGCAGAAAGCACCAAGAGAACACCTCGGTGGCCACCCACGGGTGGGCCGGTGATGACGGTGCCGGGAAAGGAGCTGGAGGACGAGGCGGCAGGACCGGCAGTACGCGACGAAGGCGTCAGTGCCCGCGTACTCCGAGTTGACGGCCTTGCTGCCCGCCCTCTTCCTCTTCCGCAGCCTCCCGACGCCAGCCGCCCAAGGAGACGGCCCCGAGAAGTTCAAGGAGCTGGCCCCACCCCCGGCAAAACTCTGTCGGAGGAGCGGCCAGGTGCAGATGCTGCTGCTGCCGCACCCGCCCAGGCGCGGGGCGTCCGACGCCTAGTCAGACTCGTCCCCGTCATCTGCCCTGCTATCCTCCTCATCACTTTCGCTCGAGGAAGAGCTTCCATCGTTGGAATCTCCATCGGAGGAGCTCTCCACGCAGCACTTCAGGCGAGTCCCGAAGTCTCCGAAGACCTTGACGGAGAGCAGGCCGTCCTCCATTAATTTGAAGTAGAGGACGAGCCCCGCCGTCAGGCTGTGGATGCGAGCGAACGTCTTCCACCCACGACGGAGGTACATGACCCGAGGAGCCGGGAAGTCGACGTCGACCCGCGTGCCCCCATTCCCACAACCCCTCATGTGCAATCTGAGGGATTGGGGCGGGTCACGCTCCATCTCCCGAGCAAACGGGGCGGGAAGACGGCGACGCGGAGGCCGGCGCAGCCTGATGAAGAACTCGCGGGGCTGGTCTCCGACATGGCTTTCCATCGAAAAAGGCGCCATTGGCGGGGGCGAAGCCGGCGCGCTGCCCCGTCCTCCTCTTCCCCGAGCACTACGACCTCTGCCCCGGCCTCGCCCACGACCTCGCCCTCTCCCCCTTCCCCTCACAGCCAGTTCCACCACCGTGGGCTCAGGAGGAGGAGGGACGCGCTGCCGGGCGGCAACCCTCGCCGCCACCGTCGAGGGGTCGGGATTCCCCTTCTCCATGGCGAGTGAAAGGAAGAAGTAGAAGCAAGAGAAGATAGATGAAAGAAGAGTGCGGGACGCCATCCCCCCTTCCCCCTCTTTATAAAGAGGCGGGGTCGGGGCTCGGCTGACAGAGGCGCAGGGAATCAGGACCGACCCGCTGCCCCAACCAGCGACGGCCCGGTTTCCCGCCTCCACCGCTTACCACCCCAGGCGCATGAAGGACGCGTGGCGGACGTGCAGAACCGAGGGGACGGGTGAAGCGACCTCTCCCCACCCCGTGATCATGGGGAGTGGATGCCTTGAAGACCGCGACCCGCCCCCGTTCAGTAAATGAGCCGCGCCTCCACGCCTCCCTCTTTTTACGGGGAAGGCACGAGCCGCCTCTTTATTGCGATGTGACGCATGCATGTGGAAACTGCCCCACGCATGCCGCCCACGTCACGCACACCCCTCCACGCCACGCCGCACCACGCGCGGGTCGTGGGAAGCACAGCGTGCGAAAAGTTTTACCGCGGTAAAAACCGCCCCGCCTGTCCGCGCACCGTTTTGGGCCTGGCCCAACAACGTGTCGCGCTTATGTGTGGCCTAGGCCCGGGGGCTCCTGTCGGTGTACAAAAAGAGGGGCGCACCTTTGTACCCCTATACCTGTCCACAGGCAGTCGGAGCCGCGCCCACGGTCACACCAAGCAGAACAGGGGAGGTGAGCCAAGGTAAGACCGAAGCCCAAGATAACCAGAGCAACGCCAAGGCCAAGACCACAAAGAGCAGAGGGACGAAGCAGGTTCCCCCGGCAAGATCCTTGCCGGGGCAGCTCGCCCCACACCAACAGAGTGAGCCACCCTTGAGCCCACGGTCTCCAACATCACGTTGGGCCAGGGCTCGGGAGGCACCTCCGTGGTGGCATGTAGATCTTTGTGAAGACAAGGAACACTCAAGATCATATGAGGGTTAGAAGACGATGACCCTCGGCAAGATCCTTGCCGAGGAAGGCCACCAGACCCCCGGCAAGGTCCTTCCGGGGACGACAGCGCGCCACAGCAAGACCCTTGCCGGGCCACCCGGCAAGGCCCTCACCAAGGACACCAGCAGGGCCACCACCAGGCCCGCGCCAACCAAGTTTTCCACCGCCGTTCGGATGCAGCTGCCGGCCCAACCAGTTGGGCAGGCACCTGCGTGGCAACATGCGGCTTCCAGGCCAACTCAGCAGGCGCCTGCGTGGCGGCATGCAGATCTTCGTGAAGGCTCCACCACCGCACCACCTCAGCTGCCTGCCTGCCTACATGGCACCGCATGCCTCACTGGCCAGGGCGCGTGTCGAAGCGAGGAGGAGCGGTGACGGACGGGACGGGCCTCGCCCCCGTCCCCGATAAAGCAAGGGGACACCTAAGCTATGCATTAAATGCGTCTTGTCGTGTAATACGAGCGATAAGCTCGCAATACTGTATGCCTTTCCACCTCCTGTATGCCACTGTGGTAGCCCCTTTCGCCTATAAAAGGAGGCCCATGGCATACTGGAGAAGGATTCGGCTCTTTCAAACCACGCACTCATCACAGCTAGTTCGAGAGCTCAAGAACTCTCTGAAATACACCCACCAAAGCATGACTAGGGTTTTACGCATCCTCGCGGCCCGAACCTGGGTAAACGATCCTTGTGCTGGTTACTAATCCTGCTCTTCTCGTAACCATGCGCCCCGGCAACCGTAGTAGGGATTCTTGTGATCCCATAGGTGTCGTTTCCCCGACAGAAGCATATACCCAAACCTACCCCAAATGGGACAAAATTTGTACCACGGCATGTTGATGCCGCTCCATGATAGCATGCCAAGTTTCATGAATTTCAGTCAAGTTTTGGATTTACTAGAATTTAAAAACCAGGCATCTCAATGTTTTGCCGGCAATCAACAGTGCCCTGGTGTTTGAAATTCATTCCCATTTCTTGCATGGGACCTAAGCATGCACCCAAGGACACAAATTTGATTTTTCAACCAATTTATATGCACTGGAGCATGTGCATGTAGTTCAAATTTGAATTGTTCACCTGAAATGGCTAGAAAACCAATTTAATGTATAAAATGTTCAAACAAATCCTGAATAATTCCAATTCTTTTACGACACACATATAGTTGCATGTTCACTCCAGATAAAAGGTCTAGCAATTCAAACACCGTCCATTGCCGCTGTGACCCCATTATGTAATTCAAATAAAGATTAAAAATCAAGTAGATCGCACACAGTTTATTATCAGCAACCGTGTGACATGTAGTACAAAATATCTTGGAGCACCTTCGGTGTATAGTACGCCTATGGCCTACGCGAGAAGGTGCGTCGGCTACAGTCCACAGCCGGCGTGTCAAGCACACTAGCTCGCTCCCCAAATATCATTTCACTGTTCAATCGTCGCCGGTGAAAGATGGGCACGTGGACCCGCGTCGTGAGGGCAACTTTGGTGGCCCACTCCGGCGAGAGCGCGGCCGCAGCCGCCATCCGTGTGCTAACAAGGTGCATGAGCGCGGCCACAATTTGCGACCGGGCGGCAAAGGCAGCCCAAACGGCCGCTGTTGCTTCTCAGGTGGCGGCAGCAACATCTGTCTCGGGGATAGCAACTTGCGAGAGCGGCACAGCAGCTATCCGTTCTGCAGCGGCGGCCTTAGCTCTAATGGAGGCCGCCCACGACCATGTCGAGGCTGCCCACACCCAGCTCCTGGCGGTCACCGCACAAATTGAAGGAAGCTTCTCCGACAACGGTCGGCAACCCACGGCCGAAGAGCTGGCAATCGCCGAGAGCGTTCGAGCAGCCGTCCGTTCCTCGCCGCATACCTTGCAACGACGGAGCCCATCCAAGCCCAGATCGTGTCCGCCCACGCCCAGCTCGTGGCGGCCTTTTCCAAAGAGATGGCGGACGTGGATGGCGAGATGCTTGCCGAGTATGGTGCAATGGATGCCATGGAGCCCCTTCCCCAGGAGACCGTCGGGCACGAGCTGGACATGGAGGCGGCGGCGGAGATCGACGAGCACCAGCCGTAGTAGTACTCTATGTTTTGTTTAATTAAGAGTGCCGATCTTTAATTTGTTAGAGTAATGTTTAGGTCAGCTACCTCTGTTTAATTGCTGAACTTGCTCAATTAAGAAGTGTGGGTGTGCTGTAGTCTCCTTTGTGTACCCAAATTATGCAATGACGTGGATGACCACTGTAACCATGGAAATTCGAACCAAAACTCTTGACGTTCAAACTCATCACACACGGGTTAAGCTATCTGAATCGTTTGTGATGTCCACATATCGTACACAGTTCTGAATAAGGGACCGTGTCTGATGACACTTTGCGCACCAGTTTTTTGGCTGAAGCGATTCCAAATTTTCGGCTTTCGCGGAAATATCTACCTCCCCGCCCCCTCCCCCTTACCAAAAGCCACATTTCCCCTCTTTCCGCCTTCCTTTCCAAGTTGAAACCTTAACTCATTGCTTGCAGCACCACCGCCTCCTCGCCGGCGACCCTCCTTCACGCTGCTCGGCCTCCTCTATCCAGGCAGGTAATCCACACCCGACCGCCATCCTCCTCCTCCTTCCACATCCCACATGCCCCGACCGCCGGCGCGAGCGCGACACCTTCCACCCAAATCACCGATCCCTCCACTAAATAAGCGCCGGCCTAAGCCATGGTGCACGCAGTATAGCCAGGACCTCAAGGAGCATTTGGCAGCGGAGAAGCAAATTGCGGCCGCACGCGCGGATTAGGTCGCGATGGTTGCCATTCGTGCCGACCCCCAGATCTTGGAGGAGCACCTTGCCAATTGCTAGCTATGCCGGTTAAGCATGCTCGGTTTACCCTTTGCGTGTGCTGCTCCTGCCTTTCCTTCACAAAATCTAGTGAATTGTGCTATCTAATTTCACCATGCAATCTGTTGCTCTAGTGTATATGTTATATATGTCGTGCAATGTGGTGCTCACTTATTAACTGTTTTGTTAATTAGTTGTCGTCTTCAGTTAACTCTTTGGTTCAATTCTGCAAATGTGATGTTCAATTCTTCAGGCTGCAATTTTGTATTGTCTTCCATGTGAGAAATAAATCGAATTTATCTTTACAAAATTGTGGGTGCATTCTGTTATTGTATACCATGTGAGAAATAAATTGAATTTGGCTGTAGTAAATACATGAGAAACAAATACAATTGCTACAATTGGCTGTAGTTAACTGTTTGGTTAACTCTCTAATCTTCTATTAGGAGTATGTTATATTGTGCAATGTGGTGCTCAGTTAATGTTTGGTTCATTTGCTGTGGTGTTTAGTTAACTGCTTGGTTCAATATTATATTGTGCAATGTGGTGCTCAGTTAATGTTTGGTTCATTTGTTGTGGTGTTTAGTTAACGGTTTGGTTCAATTCTGCAATGCGATGTCCAATTGTCGTGGGTAGAATTTTGTATTGTTGTGCATGTGAGGAATAAATCAAATTTGGCTGCACTTAATACATGAGAAACATATACAAGTGCTATATTTCCTAGTTCTTAATCATGCTTGGTTTGGGTAAATGGGTTTTTCGTGTGGCTTCAATTAATCTGATGAATCTGCAATGTGCTTATTTTTCATCAACATATTTTACTGATAGCATGCGAACCCTTACTTAACCTGATGACTAACTACCTTATATGTGTTGCAGGAAAACAATGGGAAGCACTGAGGTTTACAATCGAGGTTAGCATGTGCATGGTCTGTTGTCTAATAGCACATTATTGTGCAATTGCAGGAACCATTCTAATATTTTGGTTTTTAACAATTTGGTCTTGCACATGTAGGTCCTGCTGTCAGAGGTTTTAACCCACTGTTCGACCCTTTTTGCATATGGGGAAATGAGTTGTCCATGAATATCAATCAAATCAAGAAACTCAGAAAGATTGTTAGGATAAAGAAATTAGTGACAAAAAACCACAAGATCTTTGTCTGCACAATGAAGAAGACATCAGTTCACTACAAGATGGTACTAACTATTATACCTTGCCTTTTTTTATTTCTTTGCCCCATTTCCAATATAGAGAAGATATTTATGCACATCCTTGTTTTCAGGCCTTTCCAAAGCAGTTCACTGATGATTACCTCTCAAACCACCTCTATGGTTAGGAGGCGAGGAAGGTTTTCATACAACACCCACGGTTCAATATTGAAGTGTTCCTGAAGAGGTCGAAGTACGGACGATCAATCATCCACATGCACTGGCCTAAAGTTGCAAAGACCTTCAACATGAATGAAGGCTCAATATTCGCCTTCCACTTCAGCAGTTTTCCAGATGAGATGCATCTATGTATATACCGTCTATGATGCTAATTTCAAAGGTTCTACATGTTGCATATGGAACTTGCTGCTAGTGCAGTTGTGTAATGGGGTAGCTGAGTGCTGAAGCTATATCATGTTGTACTCTGATGTATTTCAATTATGAAATTCTGCTTCCTTAATATGGAAATGAAATATATTGTGTGCTTAATATGAATGTCAATTAGATTGATAAATGGATTATTAATAATAGGGCAATTAGCCTGCTAATGGCAAATTAGCCTGCTAATTGGGTTTTGATATTGCAAACGGTTGTTGAAAAAATACCGTGGGCGATGACCTCAGGCAACGCACACAATTTCTAGGAATAAACGGTGTTGGATCAATGAACAATCACACACGACTTTCTCTTGAAAACTGTTTGCGTTAGGCCACCTTGCGCAAACGTTTACCACATAAAAACTGTGTGTCATGGACAGCCTTTGCCACACAGTTTCTTCTAAGGACCGTGTGTGCTACATTCAATAACGCGAACGATTTAACGGGAAAAATTGTGTGTGATGTACCTGTGAACGGAAACGTTTTCCTTGGAGCGACTGTGTGGGATGTGCATACGAACGGAAACGTTTAGCGGGGACTGACTGTGTGGGATGTACTTGCAAAGGGAAACAATTTCGCCGTATAATTGTATTTTTTAGCTCTACTATACGTATTTCTGTATTTGAGTGCTCGCTGGACGCACACGACCTCATTTTGCTGAACGTGTGTGCCAGGAGGGCATATCCCTTACGGTTTCTGGGTCGTGTGGGAAGGACCCCCCTATCGCCCGCACTCACATGGCGACGGTTCCAAATGCCGTCGCGGAAAGGGGTAAAAAACCGTTTGTTTAGGACCGACGCGCACCAGTGTGATATGGATCACGTGATCATTTCGATGACTAGAGGGATGTCTATCTAAGTGGGAGTTTGTTAGTAATATAATTAATTGAACTTTAATATATCATGAACTTAGTACCTGATAGTTTTTTTTGCATATCTATGTTGTTGTAGATCAATGCCTCGTGCTACCGTTCCCTTGAATTTTAATGCGTTACTAGAGAAAGCTAAGTTGAAAGATGATGGTAGCAACTACACGGACTGGGTCCGTAACTTGAGGATTATCCTCATTGCTGCACAGAAGAATTACGTCCTGGAAGCACCGCTAGGTGCAAGACCCGCTGCAGGAGCAACTCCGGACGTTTTGAACATCTGGCAGAGGAAAGCTGATGACTACTCGATAGTTCAGTGTGCCATGCTTTACGGCTTAGAATCGGGACTTCAAAGATGTTTTGAACGTCATGGAGCATATGAGATGTTCCAGGAGTTGAAGTTAATATTTCAAGCAAATGCCCGAATTGATAGATATGAAGTCTCCAATAGGTTCTATAGCTGCAAGATGGAGGAGAACAGTTCTGTCAGTGAACACATACTCAGAATGTCTGGGTACCACAACCACTTGACTCAGCTGGGAGTTAATCTTCCTGATGATAGTGTCATTGACAGAGTTTTTCAATCACTGCCACCAAGCTATAAAAGCTTCGTGCTGAACTATAATATGCATGGGATGGATAAGACAATTCCCGAGCTCTTCGCGATGCTAAAGGCTGCGGAGGTAGAAATCAAGAAGGAGCATCAAGTGCTGATGGTTAACAAGACCATTAGTTTCAATAAAAAATGGCAAAGGGAAGAAGGGGAACTTCAAGAAGAACGGCAAGCAAGTTGCTGCTCTCGGGAAGAATCCCAAGTCTGGACCTAAGCCTGAAACTGGGTGCTTCTACTGCAAAGGGACTGGTCACTGGAAGCGGAACTGCCCCAAGTATTTGGCGGATAAGAAGGATGGCAAAGTGAAAGGTATATTTGATATACATGTTATTGATGTGTACCTTACTAATGCTTGTAGTAGCGCCTGGGTACTCGAAACAGGGGCTATAAATTAACGAAGATTGGCTAAGGACAAGGTGAAGATGCGCGTGGGAAATGGTTCCAAAGTCGATGTGATCACCGTCGGCACCCTACCTCTACATCTTCTGTCGGGATTAGTTTTAGACCTGAATAATTGTTATTTGGTGCCAGCGTTGAGCATGAACATGATATTTGGATCTTGTTTGATGCGAGACGGTTATTCATTTAAATCAGATAATAATGGTTGTTCTATTTATATGAGTAATATCTTTTATGGTCATGCACCCTTGATGAGTGGTCTATTTTTGTTGAATCTAGATTGTAGTGATACACATATTCATAATATTGAAGCCAAAAGATGCAAAGTTAATAATGATAGTGCAACTTATTTGTGGCACTACCGTTTAGGTCATATTGGTATAAAACGCATGAAGAAACTCCATGCTGATGGACTTTTGGAATCACTTGATTATGAATCACATGATGCTTGCGAACCATGCCTCATGGGCAAGATGACTAAGACTCCGTTCTTCAGAACTATGGACGAGCAACTGACTTGTTGGAAATAATGCATACTGATGTATGCGGTCCAATGAGTGTTGAGGCTCGCGGCGGGTATCATTATTTTGACCTTCACAGATGATTTGAGCAGATATGGGTATATCTACTTAATGAAACATAAGTCTGAAACATTTGAAAAGTTTAAAGAATTTCAGAGTCAAGTGGAAAATCATCGTAACAAGAAAATAAAGTTTCTAAGATCTGATCGTGGAGGTGAATATTTGAGTTATGAGTTTGGTCTTCATTTGAAACAATGTGGAATAGTTTCGCAGCTCATGCCACCTGGAACACCACAGCGTAATGGTGTGTCCGAATGTTGTAACCGTACTTTATTAGATATGGTGCGATCTATGATGTCTCTTACCGATTTACCACTATCGTTTTGGGGTTATTCTTTAGAGACGGCCGCATTCACATTAAATAGGGCACAATCTAAATCCGTTGAGTGACACCATATGAACTGTGGTTTCGCAAGAAACCTAAGCTGTCGTTTCTTAAAGTTTGGGGCTGCAATGCTTATGTGAAGAAGCTTCAACCTGATAAGCTCAAACCCAAATCGGAGAAATGCGCCTTCATAGGATACCCAAAGGAGACTGTTGGGTACACCTTCTATCACAGATCCGAAGGCAAGATATTCGTTGCTAAGAATGCATCCTTTCTAGAGAAGGAGTTTCTCTCGAAAGAAGTGAGTGGGAGGAAAGTAGAACTTGATGAGGTAATTGTACCTGCTCCCTTATTGGAAAGTAGTTCATCACAGAAGTCCATTCCAGTGATTCCTACTCCAATGAGTGGAGAAGCTAATGATGATGATCATGAAACTTCAGATCAAGTTACTACTGAACCTCGCAGGTCAACCCGAGTAAGATCTGCACCAGAGTGGTACGGTAATCCTATTCTGGAAGTCATGTTACTTGACCATGACGAACCTACGAACTATGAGGAAGCGATGATGAGCCCAGATTCCGCGAAATGGCTTGAGGCCGTGAAATCTGAGATGGGATCCATGTATAAGAATAAAGTATGGACTTTGGTTGACTTGCCCGATGATCGGCAAGCCATAGAGAATAAATGGATCTTCAAGAATAAGACTGACGCTGACGGTAATGTTACTGTCTACAAAGCTTGACTTGTTGTGAAAGGTTTTTGACAAGTTCAAGGAGTTGACTACGATGAGACCTTCTCACCAGTAGCGATGCTTAAATCAGTCCGAATCATCTTAGCAATTGCCGCATTTTGATGATTATGAAATTTGGCAAATGGATGTCAAAACTGCATTCCTTAATGGATATCTTAAAGAGGAGTTGTATATGATGCAACTAGAAGGTTTTGTTGATCCTAAAGGTGCTAACAAAGTATGCAAGCTCCAACGATCCATTTATGGACTGGTGCAAGCCTCTCGGAGTTGGAATATACGCTTTGATAGTGTGATCAAAGCATATGGTTTTATACAGACTTTTGGAGAAGCCTGTATTTACAAGAAAGTGAGTGGGAGCTCTGTAGCATTTCTAATATTATATGTGGATGACATATTGTTGATTGGAAATAATACAGAATTTCTGGATAGCATAAAAGGATACTTGAATAAGAATTTTTCAATGAAAGACCTCGGTGAAGCTGCTTATATATTGGGCATCAAGATCTATAGAGATAGATCAAGACGCTTAATTGGACTTTCACAGAGCACATACCTTGACAAAGTTTTGAAGAAGTTCAAAATGGATCAGTCAAAGAAAGGGTTCTTGCCTGTGTTACAAGGTGTGAGTTGAGTCAGACTCAATGCCCGACCACTGCAGAAGATAGAGAGAAAATGAAAGTCATTCCCAATGCGTCAGCCATAGGTTCTATCATGTATGCAATGCTGTGTACCAGACCTGATGTGTGCCTTGCTATAAGTTTAGCAGGGAGGTACCAAAGTAATCCAGGAGTGGATCACTGGACAGCAGTCAAGAACATCCTGCAATACCTGAAAAGGACTAAGGATATGTTTCTCGTTTATGGATGTGACAAAGAGCTTGTCGTAAATGGTCACGTCGATGCAAGCGTTGACACTGATCCGGATGACTCTAAGTCGCAAACCAGATACGTATTTATATTAAATGGTGGAGCTGTAAGTTGGTGCCGTTCCAAGCAGAGCGTCGTGGCAGGATCTACGTGTGAAGCGGAGTACAAAGCTGCTTCGGAAGCAGCAAATGAAGGAGTCTGGATGAAGGAGTTCATATCCGATCTAGGTGTAATACCTAGTGCATCGGGTCAAATGAAAATCTTTTGTGACAATACTGGAGCAATTGCCTTGGCGAAGGGATCCAGATTTCACAAGAGAACTAAACACATCAAGAGACGCTTCAATTCCATCTGCGATCAAGTCAAGGAGGGAGACATAGAGATTTGCAAAATACATACGATCTGAATATTGCAGACCCGTTGACTAAGCCTCTTCCATGAGCAAAACATGATCAACACCAGGACTCCATGGGTGTTAGAATCATTACTATGTAATCTAGATTATTGACTCTATTGCAAGTGGGAGACTGAAGGAAATATACCCTAGAGGCAATAATAAAGTTGTTATTTATATTTCCTTATATCATGATAAATGTTTATTATTCATGCTAGAATTGTATTAACCGGAAACTTAGTACATGTCTGAATACATAGACAAAACAGAGTGACCCTAGTATGCCTCTACTTGACTAGCTCGTTAATCAAAGATGGTTAAGTTTCCTGACCATAGACATGTGTTGTCATTTGATGAACGGGATCACATCATTAGAGAATGATGTGATGGACAAGACCCATCCGTTAGCTTCGCATTATGATCGTTTAGTTTTATTGCTATTGCTTTCTTCATGACTTATACATGTTCCTCTGACTATGAGATTATGCAACTCCCGAATACCGGAGGAACACCTTGTGTGCGATCAAACATCACAACATAACTGGGTGATTATAAAGATGCTCTATAGGTGTCTTCGAAGGTGTTTGTTGAGTTGGCATAAATCAAGATTAGGATTTGTCACTCCGTGTATCGGAGAGGTATCTCTGGGCCCTCTCGGTAATGCACATCACTATAAGCCTTGCAAGCAATGTGACTAATGAGTTAGTTATGAGATGATGCATTACGGAACGAGTAAAGAGACTTGCCGGTAACGAGATTGAACTAGGTATGATGATATCGACGATCGAATCTCGGGCAAGTAACATACCGATGACAAAGGGAATAACGTATGTTGTTATGCGGTTTGACCGGTAAAAGATCTTCGTAGAATATGTAGGAGCCAATATGAGCATCCAGGTTCCGCTATTGGTTATTGACCAGAGATGTGTCTCGGTCATGTCTACATAGTTCTCGAACCCGTAGGGTCCGCACGCTTAACGTCCAATGACGATTTGTATTATGAGTTATGTGTTTTGGTGACCGAAGTTTGTTCGGAGTCCCGGATGAGATCACGGACATGGCGAGGAGTCTCGAAATGGTTGTGAGGTAAAGATTGATATATTGGAAGGTTATATACGAACACTGGAATGGTTCCGAAGAAGACCGGGGATTTTCGGAGTACCAGGAGGTTACCGGAACCCCCCGAGAAAGTTAATGGGCCTATTGGGCCATAGTGGAGAGAGGGAGGCTGCAACAGGAGGTGGCGCCCCCCCCAAAGGCCCAATCCGAATTGGACAAGGGGTGGGGGCGCGGCCCCCCTTTCCTTTTTCCTCCCCCTTTCCCCTTTCCCCTCTTTGTTGGAAGGAAGGGGGGCGAATCCTACTTGGACTGGGAGTCCAAGTAGGACTCCCCCCTTGGCGCGCCCCTCCTAGGCCGTCGGCCTCCTCCTCCCCTCCTTTATATACGGGGGCGGGGGCACCCAAAGACACACCAAGAATTCTCTTAGTCGTGTGCTTTGCCCCCCTCCACAGTTTACTCCTCCGGTCATAGCGTCGTAGTGCTTAGGCGAAGCCCTGCGCGGATCACATCAGCATCACTGTCACCATGCCGTCGTGCTGACAAAACTCTCCCTCGACCCTCTACTGGATCAAGAGTTCGAGGGACGTCATTGAGATGAACGTGTGCTGAACACAGAGGTGTCGTACGTTCGGTACTTGGATCGGTTGGATCGTGAAGACGTTCGACTACATCATCCGCGTTAACCTAAAGCTTCCGCTTTTGGTCTACGAGGGTACATGGACACACTCTCCCCCTCTCGTTGCTATGCATCTCCTAGATATATCTTGCGTGAGCGTTGGAATTTTTTCTAAATTGCATGCTACGTTCCCCAATATATCATTCATGTGCTCATAGGGATCGATATGGACGTCGACGACTCCGCTATCGGCCATTGAACGAATGGTTTTGTTCATTGTCTATGAGTTACCGAACCTACGGGGTCACAAGCTTAAGGCAATCATGATCTGCTGAGTTTTAGTAGGACGTGAGTGATGATAATATATTTGTGGAATTGTTTCATAAATATTCGAATAATTTCGAGAGGATCCGAATGCGATTCGGGGTCACCGAAGGATTTCAAATGTTTCTAAAAATGTTCTGGTGCGAGGACACTTTGGCTGGGCCAAGGGGTAAGGCCCACGAGGCTTTAGATTGGTGCAAAAGGGGTTTTGCGTAGGTGAGGGACCAGACTCTGAGGTCGGTGGCGTTTCCGGAAACGCTAGGAACCTTGTCGTTTCGTGTTGGAAACCGAGGAGGACTCTTGCGTTCCAAACCGACTTTGCGGAGGCTCTCTCCACAAGTTACGACCCCATGGCTCAACATATAAATAGAGGGGCAGGGCAAGCCCCTAAAATACAAGTTTTGGAGACTCCTCTAGTTCATCTAGCCCTAGTTCTAGTTGGTCCTAGTTGACTAATTAGAGCTTGGTCTAGTTCCTCTAATCCTCATAATTAGAATCCCAGTGTGGTTCTAATCTCCTCTCTCTAATTCTCCAGCGACAATTAGCTCTGAACAACGAAGCGCTGCCGGATCATGAAGGTTGCATGCTTTCAACCAAGTAGAGAGGTCGTGCTTTCGGTCTTTGTTCAGGGGACTGTTCGTGGGTGGGTCGAGAGATCGTTCATCAACAGTTCGATGGACTCCAAGTACGATCTACACCGACATGTTCTTCTTCTGCTGCAACTCGGTGATGGTAACGACCGTGGTCCCGGCCCGTTATGCATCTTCATATTGATCTTGGGTGTCGTATGTGCGAAAACTTTTGTTTCTATTACGTTTCCCAACAGTTTGTGCTTCACATGATGGCAATTCTCTATCCACAGTTTTTGTCTCTTCATTTACATAGTAAAAATAGCATACAATTTTTTAATTCACATTTCTTGCCATCATGGTACAGAGAAAGTCGCCTTGAACCTTTTCTTTTGTGTCATTGCATAAAAAAAGATCTTTTCTGACCATGACAATATTTGCTTATAGAGATGATGGCAATTTTTGGTTTGAAACCATTAGGATTTTTTTAGCAGTATATTTTTTTCTATCTATCACGGGAAATTTATTTTTGGATCATTTCAATTTTTTTCAGAGCATACCAAAATCTGGCCTTTATTATTCACAGCCAAAAGTGGGCCTTTTTAGTCATAGTAATTTTTGGGCAAACCGGCTTTATTTTTTCTTTATTCAAAGCAAAAAAGGCTTGGGGTGGTGTTCGCGCTGGGGACCTCTCTGTTGGGAAACGTAGTAATTTCAAAAAAAATCCTACGCACACGCAAGATCATGGTGATGCATAGCAACGAGAGGGGAGAGTGTTGTCTACGTACCCACGTAGGCCGTAAGCGGAAGCGTTATGACAACGCGGTTGATGTAGTCGTACGTCTTCACGATCGACCGATCCTAGCCCCGAAAGTACGGCACCTCCGCGATCTGCACACGTTCGGCTCGGTGACGTCCCACGAACTCACGATCCAGCAGAGTGTCGAGGGAGAGCTTCGTCAGCACGACGGCGTGATGATGGTGATGATGAAGCTGCCGGCGCAGGGCTTCGCCTAAGCACTACGACGATATGATCGAGGTGGATTATGGTGGAGGGGGGCACCACACACGGCTAAGGGATCAATGATCAACTTCTCTATTCTAGGGTGCCCCCCTGCCCCGTATATAAAGGAGTAAGGGGGAGGCCGACCGACCCTTGGGTCGCACCAAGGAGGGGGAGGAGTCCTGCTCCTAGTAGGAGCAGGACTCCCCCTTTCCTAGTCCAACTAGGAGGAGGAAGGGGGAAGGAAGGAGAGGGAGAGGAGAAGGAAAGGGGGCGCCCCCCCCCTCCCTAGTCCAATTCGGACTCCCTATAGGGAGGGGGCGCGGCTGCCCCTTGTGGGCTGCCTCCCCTCTTCCCTATGGCCCATGTAGGCCCAATAGTCCTCCCGGGGTTTCCGATAACCCCCCGGCACTCCGATAATTATCCGGTGACCCCCGGAACTCATCCGGTGTCCGAATATAGTCATCCAATATATCAATCTTTATGTCTAGACCATTTCGAGACTCCTCGGCATGTCCGTGATCACATCCGGGACTCCGAACTATCTTCGGTACATCAAAACACATAAACTCATAATACCGATCGTCACCGAACGTTAAGCGTGCGGACCCTACGGGTTCGATAACTATGTAGACATGACCGAGACACATCTCCGGTCAATAACCAATAGTGGAACCTGGATGTTCATATTGGCTCCCACATATTGTACGAAGATCTTTATCGGTCAAACCACATAACAACATACGTTGTTCCCTTTGTCATCGGTATGTTACTTGCCCGAGATTCGATCGTCGGTATCTCAATACCTAGTTCAGTCTCGTTACTGGCAAGTCTCTTTACTCGTTCCATAATGCATCATCCCGCAACTAAATCATTAGTCACATTGCTTGCAAGGCTTATAGCGATGTGCATTATCGAGAGGGCCCAGAGATACCTCTCCGACAATCGGAGTGACAAATCATAATCTTGATCTATGCCAACTCAACAAGTACCAACGGAGACACCTGTAGAGCACCTTTATAATCACCCAGTTACGTTGTGACGTTTGGTAGCACACAAAGTGTTCCTCCGGTATTCAGGAGTTGCATACTCTCATAGTCATAGGAACATGTATAAGTCATGAAGAAAGCAATAGCAATATACTAAACGATCAAGTGCTAAGCTAACGGAATGGGTCAAGTCAATCACATCATTCTCTAATGATGTTATCCCGTTAATAAAATGACAACTCATGTCTATGGCTAGGAAACTCAACCATCTTTGATTCAACGAGCTAGTCAAGTAGAGGCATACTAGTGACACTCTATTTGTCTATGTATTCACACATGTACTAAGTTTCCGGTTAATACAATTCTAGCATCAATAATAAACATTTATCATGATATAAGGAAATATAAATAACAACTTTATTATTGCCTCTAGGGCATATTTCCTTAAGTCTCCCACTTGCACTAGAGTCAATAATCTGGATTACACAGTAATGATTCTAACACCCATGGAGTCTTGGTGATGATCATGTTTTGCTCGTGAGAGAGGCTTAGTCAACGGGTCTACAGCATTCAGATCCGTATGTATCTTGCGAATCTCTATTTCTCCCTCCTTGACTTGATCGCGGATGTATCTTGCGAATTCAAGTATCCTTTTATGCTATCCGGAAATTCTATATCATTTCCAATCAATAACATGTCATCCACATATAATATTAGAGATGCTACAGAGCTCCCACTCACTTTCTTGTAAATACAGGCTTCTCCAAAAGTCTGTATAAAACCATATGCTTTGATCACACTATCAAAACGTTTATTCCAACTCCGAGATGCTTGCACCAGTCCATAAATGGATCGCTGGAGCTTGCACACTTTGTTAGCATCCTTTGGATCGATAAAACCTTCAGGTTGCATCATATACAACTCTTCTTTCAGAAATCCATTAAGGAATGCAGTCTTTACATTCATTTGCCAAATTTCATAATCATAAAATGCAGCAATTGCTAACATGATTCGGACGGACTTAAGCATCGCTACGGGTGAGAAGGTCTCATCGTAGTCAACTCCTTGAACTTGTCGAAAACTTTTCGCAACAAGTCGAGCTTTGTAGACAGTAACATTACCGTCAATGTCAGTCTTCTTCTTGAAGATCCATTTATTCTCGATGGCTTGCCGATCATCGGGCAAGTCAACCAAAGTCCACACTTTGTTCTCATACATGGATCTCATCTCAGATTTCATGGCCTCAAGCCATTTCGCGGAATCTAGGCTCATCATCGCTTCCTCATAGTTCGTAGGTTCGTCATGGTCAAGTAACATGACCTCCAGAACAGGATTACCGTACCACTCTGGTGCAAATCTTACTCTGGTTGACCTACGAGGTTCAGTAGTAACTTGATCTGAAGTTACATGATCATCATCATTAGCTTCCTCACTAATTGGTGTAGGAGTCACAGGAACAGATTTCTGTGATGAACTACTCTCCAATAAGGGAGCAGGTACAATTACCTCATCAAGTTCTACTTTCCTCCCACTCACTTCTTTCGAGAGAAACTCCTTCTCTAGAAAGGATCCATTCTTAGCAACGAATGTCTTGCCTTCAGATCTGTGATAGAAGGTGTACCCAACAGTCTCCTTTGGGTATCCTACGAAGACACATTTCTCTGATTTGGGTTCGAGCTTATCAGGTTGAAGCTTTTTCACATAAGCATCGCAGCGCCAAACTTTAAGAAACGACAACTTCGGTTTCTTGCCAAACAACATTTCATAAGGTGTCATCTCAACGGTTTTAGATGGTGCCCTATTTAACGTGAATGCAGCTGTCTCTAAAGCATAACCCCAAAACGATAGCGGTAAATCAGTAAGAGACATCATAGATCGCACCATATCTAGTAAAGTACGATTACGACGTTCGGACACACCATTACACTGTGGTGTTTTGGGTGGCGTGAGTTGCGAAACTATTCCGCATTGTTTCAAATGAAGACCAAACTCATAACTCAAATATTCTCCTCCACGATCAGATTGTAGAAACTTTATTTTCTTGTTACGATGATTTTCCACTTCACTCTAAAATTCTTTGAACTTTTCAAATGTTTCAGACTTATGCTTCATCAAGTAGATACACCCATATCTGCTCAAATCATCTGTGAAGGTGAGAAAATAACGACACCCGCCGCGAGCCTCAACATTCATCGGACCACATACATCAGTAAAAACATGAACACAAACGAAATCATATTGAAATTACATAAAAAAAGAAAAGGGAGGAGTAGCTCTTGGTTTAAAGAAAAGGGAGGGCTCCCGCAGTCTAGGAGGGCAAAGATAGGTTTGCAAACCAGATTATTGGCTGTTACATTCAGACACATGAAAATGCTAGATGTTATAGTAAGATCTTCTTCAGTGGTATTTCCTTTTCATTGAAACAAACTATTTTTGAGTGTGTCTTTAATGAGGGGATTTTACCAGTGAAATACTTATACCCTCCATTCATTTCCTTTTCTTTCCAGGCTAGCTCCCTCTGTAGCCGGTGGTTGATGTAGATGAGTATGGGAAGACAATGGTAGTTTCATTCTAGGTCCCACTAATTGTTGAATAGTTGGTTTGAGTTTTTTTTTGGATCCATGCAAGCCATTTCCAGTTGAAGTCATAAGGTACCATCCTGTTCTAGCCAGGAAGACAGCTCTATCTCACAAGTTAGCTGGATCTTTTATTTAAGCCAAAGGCTAGAAAACCTATTTCAAATGAGTTTGGGCTCCGTTAAGTTATCCTCATTTCCTGAGATAAGGGCAGTTCAACAATTTTTAGCTCACTGGCCATCCGCTGGCAGTTTCGGGCTTAATACCGATATTTTAGCAACAAATCTAATAAATCTAACTGTAGTGGTTGGTGTTTTGATTTTTTTTGGAAAGGGAGTGTGTGCGAGTTGTCTATTTCAAGAATAGATTGGATCTATCCGGCTGCACTTTATAATATTTTTTAGTATTTTTCGGATAAATAAGAAAAGGGTGCACGATCTCGACGAATTACTTCTGCCGAGCTCTACCCTGCCCGCATTTATTTGGAAGGGGGCCAAAGAAATGTCTCCACCTGCTGCCAACAGTCTTTCTTCGGAATTCTACTGAACGGGTCGATCCTCCCCTCCGTTTGTTTTAGCAACTTATCCTAAGGTCTCTTCGCCAAGAACTCTCCGGCAACGACAGAGGAACTAACCTGCCTGCAGTGGCGGGGCGGCTTTTTTTTTAAATAAGACCTGGACGATTATCCCTACCCTCGGTAGCTTACGAGTTTACGTCCATCCCTGGTCGGGTACAGTTTCCTTTATTTTTATCCGTTGTAGCCGTTACCCGAATTCGCGCAAGTGTGTCCACACCCCCCCTGACTTGACGAGGAATTCATTCTCGCGAACAAACACACCCCCTACACACACCTAGGAGCACCCCTTCCTTCGGTGAAAGCTAGAACCAACTCTGCGAGGAAGGCAGTCTGATACACATTGTTATAGTATCTTTCACCTCTCTTTTTTGATTTGACATGGGAAACATCTCCCATCCTTTCTTTGACTCTTTTTCTTTCTTTATATGGGAAATTCTCCCAAATGACAAATGAATAGGTGTGGAAGTTATAATTGTAGCGTAATTCGAAGAACGAACAAGAAAAGGCGTCTTTAGGTAGGAGGATGGATGGATGTGGAATGGACATCCAAATCTAGCTATCTTAGCAAAGGAAGTGGCATTCAAATCTACAGGCGGCGGGGGAAGGAAGGGGACACTGGGCGGGATCTTTCAGCAGCGAATTCCTCTTATCACAACCGTTCTTTGTGGCAGAAGTTTTTACTGGTTCTCCAGGAAAGTATGGGATTGAAGTCTGTTTCCTTCGTATCGTATTTCAACGGATCGGGTGAGTTTGGTTAAGTGCCCGCCCGCCTAGATAGATACATAAGTGTCAGTTTGAATGAAGTCAAGTGTAAACCGTGTCAACAACGAGAAATTGAAGTGTAAATCTGGATGGTTTGAAGTGGAAACCTTAACATGCAAAAGTGTCTACCTCATTAGAAAAGCAAGTATCAGGATAGCTCAGTTGGTAGAGCAGAGGATTGAAAATCCTCGTGTCACCAGTTCAAATCTGGTTCCTGGCACAGATCGTACTCGGTTTTCTATGGAAGGTCCCGAGTCAGCTAAAAAACTAGAAATAGGTGTTCTTGGATTTCTAGTTTGGGCTCACCATATGTTTACTGTGGGCTTAGACGTTGATACGCGTGCCTACTTCACCGCAGCTACCATGATCATAGCTGTGCCCACGGGAATCAAAATCTTTAGTTGGATCGCTACCATGTGGGGAGGTTCCATTTCCTGAGGTAAGCGCAGTTCAACAAAACTAAAAGCTAGATATATCGTTGTAAAGTAGAGCTAGACTGCATGATTGGATTGTATAGAAGGATAAGAAGGATTTTAAAATTCCTTCTTTTTTTCTTAAAACGAAAGAAGAAAGAGAGTGGGATGGGATGAAAGTAAACGCAAAGAGCTGATTCGATCAAAGAACCTCGCAGCTTTAGTGCAACAAGCCGATCGAAAGCACTCATCTTTATCGACGAAATGCTTTTTTGTCTCTTCCTCACTAAACGCCCGCTTCCTGGCTCCTCCCTCTTTGCCTAGCGGTTAAGTAGATAGTAGGCCCCCCCTGGCCCCACAACCAAGAGTCACTCGTCGAAAGCTGACCAGGAAGACAATAACTGCTATTTCAAGAAAGCACGGTGAGACGTGAAAACACCCGATCCCATTCCGACCTCGATATATATGTGGAATCGTCTTGCGCCATATGTACTGAAATTGTTCGGGAGACATGGTCAAAGCCCGGAGAAAGAGCAAGAAAACGGATGCGCTAACGCGCAACGGCTTTCGCGCTAGTTGCTCAAAAAATCGCATGCCAGCTATTTCTTATTGGTAAGCTTGCTTTTCGTCGAATGTCTCTAAAGAGTGATGGTGGGGGAGAAAGAAGAGTTGGTATGTATATTTCTGGTGCCAGTTGACTAGCTTGATAGAAAGAGGAATATGTTGATCTATCAAATCTAGATTCTATCATTTGTGCATCTGAGATTTTACGGATTTCCTATACTATACCTATTTCTATTTGTTACACTATTTCCGTTATGTAAGCCCACTTAGCTCAGAGGTTAGAGCATCGCATTTGTAATGCGAGGGTCATCGGTTCAAATCCGATAGTCGGCTTTTTTTTCTCTATCGATGTCGGCCCACGAGCCAGACCCAGGAAGAATACGAAGTCCAATTTCCTCAATCGCGCACACGGATAAGACGCGAGACAGTTTCTGAGGGATAGAAGTCTTGATCGGGCCAAGCCGGCCCAGGAAGCAAATGAGAAAGGGACTTCTTTTTTACTACGGTCAAACTATGATCAAACTCTCTAATCTTACTTCCGTGTGAAAGACCGTCCTAGGCGTGAAAGGTCGACAAAATGATTCAATCTGACTTTATCGGTATTCTGGATTGAGTAAAAAAGGGATACCCCTTCTCCCGAAGTTACGGGGTCATTTTGCCGAGTTCCTTCGACATGGTTCTCTCGACGCGCCCTAGTATACTCTACTTGTTCACCTGTGTCGGTTTGGGGTACGGTCAGTTCACCGGGAGGATCGCCCTCCCAATTCGAAGTTTTTTCCTGGAAGTTTCAACCGTCGTTCGGAATTCTCACCCAGAGCTGCGGAACTCACGACTCTATTAGAAAGTAGAATGACCAACTTTTACACGAATTTTCAAGTGGATGAGATCGGTCGAGTGGTCTCAGTTGGAGATGGGATTGCACGTGTTTATGGATTGAACGAGATTCAAGCAGGAGAAATGGTGGAATTTGCCAGCGGTGTGAAAGGAATCGCCTTAAATCTTGAGAATGAGAATGTAGGTATTGTTGTCTTTGGTAGTGATACCGCTATTAAAGAAGGAGATCTTGTCAAGCGCACCCGGGCGGAAGATATATCTGAGTCGAGCTCGTCGAAGAAGAAACAGCTACTGACATCCAGGGATGAGGGCTCAGATTAGAGTGAACAAAAGGTCAACCTTTTAAACTGCCTGCTGAATCCATGAGCAGGCAAGAGACAACCTGGCGAACTGAAACATCTTAGTAGCCAGAGGAAAAGAAAGCAAAAGCGATTCCCGTAGTAGCGGCGAGCGAAATGGGAGCGGCGTACGATTTCCAACAAATCTGTTGCTCGTTCCATTGTTCCAGAGAACGGCGTTTTAGTCATCTTGCCCATGAGGCTTGGTTCGCAAGTACCAAGTGATTCATAATCAAGTGATTCCAAAATTCCATCAGAATGGAGTTTCTTCATGCGCTTTACACCAATATGACCTAAACGGCAGTGCCACAAATAAGTTGCACTATCATTATCAACTCTGCATCTTTTGGCTTCAATATTATGAATATGTGTGTCACTACTATCGAGATTTAACATAAATAGACCACTCTTCAAGGGTGCATGACCATAAAAGATATTACTCATATAAATAGAACAACCATTATTCTCTGATTTAAATGAATAACTGTCTCGCATCAAACAAGATCCAGATATAGTGTTCATGCTCAACGCTGGCACCAAATAACAATTATTCAGGTCTAAAACTAATCCCGAAGGTAGATGTAGAGGTAGCGTGCCGACCGCGTCCACATCGACTTTGGAACCATTTCCCACGCGCATCGTCACCTCGTCCTTAGCCAATCTTCGCTTAATCTGTAGTCCCTGTTTTGAGTTGCAAATATTAGCAACAAAACCAGTATCAAATACCCAGGCACTACTGCGAGCATTAGTAAGGTACACATCAATAACATGTATATCACATATACCTTTGTTCACCTTGCCATCCTTCTTATCAGCAAAATACTTGGGGCAGTTCCGCTTCCAGTGACCAGTCCCTTTGCAGTAAAAGCACTCAGTCTTAGGCTTAGGTCCAGACTTGGGTTTCTTCACTTGAGCAGCAACTTGCTTGCCGTTCTTCTTGAAATTCCCCTTCTTCCCTTTACCGTTTTTCATGAAACTGGTGGTCTTGTTGACCATCAACACTTGATGCTCCTTCTTGATTTCTACCTCCGCAGCCGTTAGCATTGCGAAGAGCTCGGGAATTGTCTTATCCATCCCTTGCATGTTATAGTTCATCACAAAGTTCTTGTAGCTTGGTGGCAGTGATTGAAGAATTCTGTCAATGATACTATCATCAGGAAGATTAACTCCCAGTTGAATCAAGTGATTGTTATACCCAGACATTTTGAGTATATGCTCACTGACAGAACTATTCTCCTCCATCTTGCAGTTGTAGAACTTATTGGAGACTTCATATCTCTCAATCCGGGCATTTGCTTGAAATATCAACTTCAACTCCTGGAACATCTCATATGCTCCATGACGTTCAAAACGTCGTTGAAGTCCCGGTTCTAAGCCGTAAAGCATGGCACACTGAACTATTGAGTAGTCATCAGCTTTGCTCTGCCAGACGTTCATAAATCTGGCGTTGCTCCTGCAGCGGGTTTGGCACCTAGCGGTGCTTCCAGGATGTAATTCTTCTGTGCAGCAATGAGGATAATCCTCAAGTTACGGACCCAGTCCGTGTAGTTGCTACCATCATCTTTCAACTTAGCTTTCTCTAGGAACGCATTAGAATTCAACGGAACAACAGCACGGGCCATCTATCTACAACAACATAGACATGCAAAGTACTATCAGGTACTAAGTTCATGATAAATTAAAGTTCAATTAATCATATTACTAAAGAACTCCCACTTAGATAGACATCCTTCTAATCATCTAAGTGATCACGTGATCCGTATCAACTAAACCATGTCTGATCATCACGTGAGATGGAGTAGTTTTCAATGGTGAACATCACTATGTTGATCATATCTACTATATGATTCACGCTCGACCTTTCGGTCTCAGTGTTCCGAGGCCATATCTGCATATCCTAGGCTCGTCAAGTTTAACCCGAGTATTCTGCGTGTGCAAAACTGGCTTGCACCCGTTGTATGTGAACGTAGAGCTTATCACACCTGATCATCGCGTAGTGTCTCGGCAAGACGAACTTTCGCAACGGTGCATACTCAGGGAGAACACTTGTACCTTGAAATTTATTGAGAGATCATCTTATAATGCTACCGTCGAACTAAGCAAAATAAGATGCATAAAGGATAAACATCACATGCAATCAATATAAGTGATGTGATATGGCCATCATCATCTTGTGCCTTTGATCTCCATCTCCAAAGCACCGTCATGATCACCATCGTCACCGGCGCGACACCTTAATCTCCATCGTAGCATCGTTGTCGTCTCGCCAACTATTGCTTCTACGACTATCGCTACCGCTTAGTGATAAAGTAAAGCAATTACATGGCGATTGTATTTCATACAATAAAGCGACAACTATATGGCTCCTGCCAGTTGCCGATAACTCCGTTACAAAACATGATCATCTCATACAATAAAATTTAGCATCATGTCTTGACCATATCACATCACAACATGCCCTGCAAAAACAAGTTAGACGCCCTCTACTTTGTTGTTGCAAGTTTTTTCGTGGCTGCTACGGGCTGAGCAAGAACTGTTCTTACCTACGCATCAAAACCACAACGATTTTTCATCAAGTATGTGCTGTTTTAACCTTCAACAAGGACCGGGCGTAGCCACACTCGATTCAACTAAAGTTGGAGAAACTGACACCCGCCAGCCACCTGTGTGCGAAGCACGTCGGTAGAACTAGTCTCGCGTAAGCGTACGCGTAATGTCGGTCCAGGCCGCTTCATCCAATAATACCGCCGAATCAAAGTATGACATGGTGGTAAGCAGTATGACTATTATCGCCCACAACTCACTTGTGTTCTACTCGTGCATATAACATCTACGCATAAACCTGGCTCGGATGCCACTGTTGAGAAACGTAGTAATTTCAAAAAAAATCCTACGCACACGCAAGATCATGGTGATGCATAGCAATGAGAGGGGAGAGTGTTGTCTACGTACCCTCGTAGACAATAAGTGGAAGCGTTATGACAACGCGGTTGATGTAGTCGTATGTCTTCACGATCGACCGATCCTAGTCCCAAAAGTACGGCACCTCCGCGATCTGCACACGTTCGGCTCGGTGACGTCCCACGAACTCATGATCCAGCAGAGTTTTGAGGGAGAGCTTCGTCAGCACGACGGCGTGATGACGGTGATGATGAAGCTACCGGCGCAGGGCTTCGCCTAAGCACTACGACGATATGACCGAGGTGGATTATGGTGGAGGGGGGCACCGCACACGGCTAAGGGATCAATGATCAACTTCTCTGTTCTAGGGTGCCCCCTGCCCCCGTATATAAAGGAGCAAGGAGGGAGGGAGGCCGGCCCTTGGGGCGCGCCAAGGAGGGGGAGGAGTCCTCCTCCTAGTAGGAGTAGGACTCCCCCTTTCCTAGTCCAACTAGGAGGAGGAAGGGGGAAGGAAGGAGAGGGGGAAGGAAGGGGAGGGGGGCGCGCCCCCCTCCCTAGTCCAATTCGGACTCCCTATAGGGAGGGGGCGCGGCTGCCCCTTGTGGGCTGCCTCCCCTCTTCC